>NC_056741.1:1251891815-1251908870 GCF_019279795.1 Protopterus annectens | reverse complement strand
GAACACATGAACACATGAATACATGCACACATGCACACATGAACACATGCATACATGCACACATGCACAGTGAACACATGCACACATGAACAAGTGAATACAGGAACACATGAACACATGCACACTAATACACTACACATTCAAGTTGACACACACACACCAACAGCAATATGGAACATAGTCATTAGTGGTTGATGGTGGAGTACAGTATTACAATACAAAGAGTCTTCTCACATGTGTCATTATGCAGGATGTGTGTTGCTCGACAGCATGCAGTGCGAGTGTAGAGAGTCCTTGTAGTTAACAGTATACATGTCATTGATGCATGTGTATTTGTTCTATCGATTACCCTCACCCAGATTGGACAATGTGTACATGGACACAACATTGCACTGCAAGTCTGAAACCTTTCAATGTTGTGTGCACCATCACTCCATAGGTATACAAACCATGTCGGATGCATACAACTGTCAGGTGTCCACAATGATAGATACTATGTAGTACTGCAGGTACTGTAACTGGATGTAGTGTAGTACCATGAGCCATCATCAGGCACCATCATGTAGTCCTCAAAGGACACTGATACACGTATCACACTGGCAACTATCTTGCTGTACCTGACCTGCACCCTTAGGCTACATTAAACAGTTCTGAACCCAGTCATTGCATGGGCATGTCAGGTGTTTAGCAGGGAACATTGACTAACAACTGACTGTGTTGTGTGTTGGTAGCATGTCACACTGCCCCATGAAAGGGCTCAACCCCCAGGTACAGTATGTGTGCTGTGTTGATGAAATGCAGTTGGGTGTGACCTTACAGCAGAGTGTCTACATGCATACATGTGTATCATATTCTTTTATACTGCATATGACGGTGGTGTATGTTGTGTGCATGTGTATTAGCTGATGCCTATACAATGTCCACTACTGAGGTGTACCCCACTTGTTTGTGATGCTCTGTGTGCTGCATGTGTATGAGTCAACTACTCATGTCATTGTGAAGTGCATAGTCACACAGAAGGCTAGAGCATGCGTAGGTGTTTAACATGTGTATATGGCCTACAACTCTCCTATGACATGCAGCATGGGTCTCCTGTCTTGCTATCACACCAGAGGATTTGCAGGATATGAGACAGTATGTCGGAGTGTCAGCAACTATGGCATTGCTGCTGTGAGTCTGCAATTATACACTAGTCATGGGGTGACAGTCACAGGCATGAATGAAATGTCAATTATTAGTATTGCATGGCCTGGGCAACACATATTCTGCATACGTACACATCCTGATTAATGCATATTACAAAACTTTGGATAACAGTGGTCTCTGGATATGCCATGTTACCAAAAGCTTTCGTTAATGGCTGTGCTGCGGGTGACTCGGCCCTCCATGATAACTACAGGTTTGTTGTAGCGGTTGGCTAGGAGCCGCCACTGAGAGTAGCTCTTCCACTCTGGTGGTGATGTATGGCAACACCACCACCTGTAAGCGAAAGCTGTTGTCTGTGAACGAAGGTATGCTGCGGACATGACTGATTAAATCACTACAGTGATGAAGCGTACCTGCTCATAAGTCCGGTTATGCATGCCTACATCATTCACCTGACAGACGAAACATCCTGCCACAGTGCGGGTGTGACCATGCTGGTCCTGGCAGGATCTTGAAAACAGTAGATTGTAAATTGTTGGATAGGTGCATCTCTGAGTGACATCTTCCTCCTCAGAGTATGATGGCTTTAGGTTATATTGCCATAACATTGGAAGACAATTAAACAGTAATTGTAGAAAAGACATGTTTGCACACTTAACATCTCTAATGTATGTATACAGACATCATTGAAATGCCATATATAGCAAACCCATTGGCTTTCAGCAGATACACACTTTTAATAACACATATGACTGCTAAGACCACAACTGCCTGACAGTGCCTGGGCAATACAAGCAAATACAAAACCACATGTCTCTGCACAGCCACAAAAGTGAAACCCAGTATGTAGGACAATACAACAGGCTACTTTTGGCACACTGTATGTATTACACAATGCAACACCTAGCCACAGGAGATGTATATATGAAGCTAATGCATACAGACATTTGTCATCCAATTAAATCTATGTACAGTACAGTTACTGCACACTAGCAGGCACACCACACTACTTGTTGATATAGCAAACCCCTCAGTAACATATGTGTGCACATCTTTTCACCACTATAGGTGGCATAATTGCTGTACTACACACTGTACATGTTGCTAGATACACACCTATATCCAGACTTGACACATACCACCGAGGACATAAGTTACAGGCATATCCACACACACATCAGACATACCTATTAAGACAATAAGGGTGTTATGGCAACCCAGATTACAGATTACCTGTGTACCATACATTACTAGTGTCAGCACATACATAACCTCACAGCCTGAGGTATGTGATGTGTGTGGGACTACAGGTAACAAACAAAAAGTGTGTTACCAAGCCATAATGGATATAAACCACACTGTGCAGTTGAGACATACAGCTTCAGGTAGTACTACAGTCCATAGATGACTTGTATTCACTAGGTGGTGCCACCAATCAATAAGCATACATGTACTGCTTTAGCTCACAAAAGGCACACTCCATTCAACAACATGCAGGACTACATCACAGCACATGCCATGAAGTGATTTCTGCGCCTCCTACCACACAGCATGCGGGCCTTTGGAAGGGATTAGAGGTACAACACTACATACCATGGTATACACACAGACTCCCAGTAGGCTATCCACTCATATACATATCATTGATACATCTTACATACACATTCATGCCATCACACACAGTCAACCTCACACTTAGCATGTGTTTGCAACAGGTACATGGCATGTGTGTATCATGTCCTAGGTAGCTGATATTGCCTGTTATCCATAGGGCCTATATGGAGAGCATATGAACATATGGCACCTTGCACTCTGACACACATGTAATGTAGGGTTCCTGTGCCCTGTCATGCCAGAGCCACAGGGGGTGATTACTGGAGTAGTGTTTCCTATCTCACATGCAATCATCATTGGTTATTATTGATGGCAACTGCTAATGAGGACCCTTCATATGCTAAGTTGATAGGTTGGTTGGTCTCGACAGTATGGTATGTGTCTGTGATGATGATGTGCCAGTCAAGCATGTTCTGCTTTTGCATTACAAGGTGTTGGGCAGTAGAGTGTGTATCTTGTCACAGTGTTCCATCTGTTTACATGGAGCATGTCCAACACCTGTGGGTTTGCTATAGATTTGTATGTTGGCCAGAGGTGGCCTCTGGGTAGGCGGTATGCGACACAGTGTACAATTGGTTTGGTAAGACAGTCAGCACAGGGCATCTGTTGCAATCCAGTACCACTCTTTGTGAGGTATGTCTCTGGCATCTACTGTTGCTGTGTATGTTTTCTGAGGTACATACCAACAGGGACATTGTACTCTATGATGGGTGTTATGACTGATGAGTGGAGTGGAACCCTGACCTCTATTTCCATGGATGACAATACATTTACTGGATCTACATATGGACTGTACTAGTTTTACATGACTAGTGTGGCACAGTGATCATCATTAGGGACACTACTGTCCACCTGTATCCCGTAGTCTCTTATCACACCTTTGGTGTTGAGTACACTACCACCTATGTGTTAATTCATGGGTAAGGGGCTTTTAACAACAGGGATGGCAATACATGTACAACATTCAGCTGGGCGTACATTTCAAAATCCACTGGAGTACACATTGATATGCATATCAGCACATATACAGTCCACCTTTCATGATGGGAATATCAATAATGCTAAGGTTGAGGGGTATACAGTTATGTAATGATATTGCACAGTATTGTGCAGAATGCATGAAAGGTGTTCTCAGCCCATATATGTTTAGCAGGACCCCATATCTGGGAGACTATATACCTAACAAAACATACCCACAGCATTTGAACAACACATGTCATATGCCAGCACTGTATGCTGTCTTGTTTGACACACACTACAACCTACATAGATATATGCACATAACCTGCACCAACATATAAATGTCTACCTTTCACAAACAGTTGCAGTATGTCCCTTGCTCTATGCATGTTCAGATGCTGCTCAGAAATCAGACACACGTATCCTGCGACGCCATATGTGCGTAGCCATACAGAACACAAGGATCCACAATGTTGTAAGTCCATAAACCTCACGGATGACCTGTTGGGCCTTGCTACAGGTTCGGAACAGTTGTCACATGTGTGCATACAGTAATAGTAATAAGGGTATACATAGCTGCAAATGATACATCACTATGCTAGCCTGCTACAGTGGTTTGCCAATGCTAAGCTACATTATGTGACTATCATTACGTAATGCCTTACTCTGACATCCAAGTTTATCTATGTGTTTGCAATACTCCCCAAACTGCGCATTAAACACAGTACTGTACAGACCATAGATAACATGTTCAGATGTTTGACATGTACTGCTGACCTACAACTGTCACACTTATGTCCCACTGCACACAGCTACCCAACAATTTCTCCATGGCAATACTTATACATGGCATCAGTGCATACATACCTACTGCTACCACATATGCATGTATCAGAGGATCAACAGTACTATCCATAACCATCTACTACCTGCCAGTAACTACAAACTGTTACATACCTGTATGTCCCTTCCGGGTCCGTCTGTGTATGTTATTTATTTATTTTTTGGGGGGTACTGAAACATACTGGTTTTGGTTTTTTTTTGTTTTTTTTCCTCCTTGCTGTTGTTTGCTATGTGCAACTTGCAATGTAATGATTGCATGTGGGGATAGCAAGTCCTATCTGCTTTTATAGGTATCTGCACATGTGCATGTGATGCCCTCTGCACCAATTGTTGGCCAGCATTTGGTAAATGCATACAGCCTGCTGAGTGGTAATTGCAGTACTCACTGTCATAGCAACCCAATGCTATAAATTGCTAAGGTATGTAGGCGTAGTCCTTTCAGATATCCAGAGTGGGGCCCATGCTTGTTTGCTGTGGAGAGTGTTGTGTAAGTCAGATGGTTGGTATATGTCTTATAAATGAAGCTAGAGGTGTAGACAGTGCTGTACATGTTGTACTCAGACCTGACTGTTGCCACTTCCAACACTAAGCTATCAGAGTAGAGTTTTACTCACCACTACAAATGCTTACACAACACTTATGTGACTATACTGGGAATATTAATGTACTGACTTCTGCAGGGTTATGTTTTTTACTGTTGACATTACTACAAGGTTCACAGGACAACTGGACAATTCCTGTACTGAGTATGCCTTCCTACGCAGCTGGTAGACCTTAAATGCACAAGTATATTTAATGGGGGGGGGGGGCTTACATACTGAGAGCATTATGCATTAATGTGTGAATATTATCTTACTGTACTTGCAGGATTGGTGTGTACCTGTGTGTTTATCAGGGCAGGTTGTCTGTCTGCATGGTTCCCACCTGTGAACTTACCCAGTTGGTAGCCAGATGTTACACTGCCATTCTTTGTCTGTGCAACTCACAGGTGTTTTCAGCACTGTTACAATGGCATTGTTATAGTCAGTTGCTACCAGTACATGGCTACATCCATTGGTATTTCTGTGTTATACTCCTACATAAGGATATGCTTGGGGAGGGCCTAAGAAAGCTATTTGCAGAGTGTGTAACAGCAGTATAGCCTATATGCCTGTGTGTTTGGGCCTCTGCCAGGCCTATGGAACAGTCACATACATCTTTGCATGGTGTCATAAATATGTAGTCGAATGTGAGGTACACCTTACACATAATAGAAACAGTAGGTGTATACTTCAGTGAAGCAGTGCATATGGATTAGTACTCCTTTCATGACATACAAGCAGTGTCTACTGTAGTTATTGTCAGTTTTCATTGTGTAATAGCCCACCATTCTGACTGACATCAGTACTTTGCTGTGGGATTCTGAGGGACACAGCTAAAATATGTTTCACAATCAGGGACATCCCTGGAAAGTTGACTGAGTTAGGAGGTATGGCCTCTGCCCTACTCAGATATGCTAGTGTTTGTGCTGCTATGATACTGTGTGGGGGTTGTAATGTGCCTCTGCAACATTATTTTCTGCTTGATTGGCTGCTTCTCACATCACACTCATGTAATGCAATCCCACAACAATTGCTGGTAAAGATCTACAGAACAGGCTTTGTGTTATGCCCTTCCTATATTTCCTTTACATTCACTCATTGTAATAAATGATATATATTTTGCAGCACAAAGTTATTGTATATCTGTTGTGGCTTAGTGGTACTTCATGCAGTCTTATGTGTCCAAGGTCTGGGGTTCGAGACTGACAAAGGTATTTTAATTTTGCTGCTGAGCAGAACAAGGGCCCTGACCTAGTGTGACTAAGGCACTTTTAAGCAGTTGTAAGTGGGTTTTGCGAGGTTTGCGATGCTTAGCGATGCTTAGCTAAGCGCACACATGCGCACACTCACTTAATCCCACTTACTACTGCTTAAAAGTGCTTACACCCTCTAACCCCCACGCTAATTTCTTTGAAAGAAAAGAAAATGGGGAGATAGGAAAGTGGTGAAAAAGGGGGCACAAGGAGGGAAAGACAATAGGAAAACAAGCCTGGGATGTGCAGGACAGGTTTAGGGAAGATCTATAGCTGCCCATTCCTTTACCAGCAACAGCTGTGCATATGTTGCAAATTTGTAGTGAAATTTGAAACCTTCCACCCCTGAGAGAGGGTTGAGGACAACATAGTTTGTTGTACTGCCAATTAGAATTATCAGTGTACATGTTCAATGGACATGTGTGTGAAATGGGCAGCTTAGTATGGGGCATAATTTTTTTTCAGGTACAGATTGCCCTTTTTTTTTTCTTTTTTTTTTTTTTTTCAGGGGAGAGTGGAAAGTGAGGTAGAGGAAGTAGGTATATTTGGGGAGGTAGGTTGGGTAGGTAAACAGACAAGACAAACAAGATGCATACAGGGATGGAGTATGACACATGGGGTGGGTGAACACAATTGATGGGGATGGATGTTTGGAAATCGCAAGCCCATGAGCCCACAGATGGTAGCAGTGAGACTGAGATCCCCACCCATGGGCAGTCACCACTGGACCTTCACAGACCTGAGGGTCGCTGTGCTGGGGGCTGCATAGGAGGGGCAGGCTCACCCATGAGACGCGCCACACTCGCCTCGAGCTGGCGTAGGGGATCAGCTACTAAACACTGGATCTCCCTACGCACCACAACCCGGACCCTTTGGAGGGTGACAGGAGGCCCTTCTCTGACCCACACTTGCAGGGGGGGAAAGCCCCATCCCCTGCAGCACTTCCACCAGAAGGTGGCATAGGACCTACGGAGGAGGGTGGCCCGGGCTGGGCACCAGACCTGCTGGTGCCAGGTGCAACTGCCAGCTGAGGAGGGACAGGTGGGTCCGCTGGGACTGGCCTTCCCATATGTTCTGTGATTAGGTGTGTTTAATTACAACATAGACAACAGCATTCCAAGTTAGTTGTAACAGCATGCAGCAATATTCCCGTTAACCCAACACACCAGGGTTACAACAGTTGAACAGCAAGCATAACACATGCATGTATTGAACAACAGTGGACATTACAACAGCATGCAGGGATGATTGGTGGCAACAGGCCACCAAGATTGTGGTGTTTTAACAGGGGACATGCATCAAAGTAAGTGCAGATTTTATATAACAATAGGACATATGTCCCGACAAATGTTATGAGATTAGACATACCCATTGAGGTGTGGAATTGCATTGTTTATGCACATGGAGTAGGGTGTAAAAAGAAACCTCCATTAACATCTTATTAGTACTTTAACTGTACACTACATTCCTACTGATTGCAGGTGTATATCCCCTATATGTATTCTTACACTGGGCAACATGCATTTGATTGTGTTATGGATTTTGCTACTTCATTATATAACTGACCTATATCTGACATAGTAACTGTCCAGGATGCAGATGTTACTGCTACATACTTGTATTAAATTGACTTGTTTATGTATCTGCATATCTGGATGTGTTCACATGCCTTTTTCACTTGTTTTCTACACAACCCTACTTTTCAGGTAGCGCACTAACATTTCTGGGGAACACCTTGACAGGCTACTCATGTGCCAGATTTACCTATGCATGTCAGCCAGTTCACAACTGTTGAGGACTGTTGCATACTTCACAGCTCCTGGCACTTCCTTCATCCACTTTATATGGGACTGCAGTACTGGGGATTGTCAGCACTTAATACAACAGTAACATTTCTTCACTGCAAGGGTACAACAACATTTCTGAGTAACTGGCACACACACACTGCAAGTATTATACCTTTCTTATTTACATAGCAAGTACAAGTATGACTCAGTCATTGTCCATGCCGGTGTGAACGACCTGAGACATACCTCCCTGGACTACATGAAAAGAGACATAGAGGAGCTCTCAGATTATGTAGCCCAGGCGGTGTGACCCTTAGCAGGCATCCTACCCTCACCAAGAATGATGCCACAATACAGAGACAAAATGATCAGCTTTAATAATTGGCTTAATTACTGGTGTCATTCTAAGGGATCAATGTCTGTCTGCCTGGGATGACATGCTTGACAAGCCACGCTGCTTTGCAGGACGGCTAGCACCTGTCACCCCTGGGCTTCCGGATATTGGCAAAGGTTCTTGCCACCCCCATAGTGCCTTTTTTAGGCAAGGCTCAAATGATAAACCTACCACCCTAGAAAACAAAAATGGAAAAAAAAAATAAGGGTAATACTACTCAATGCCAGAAGTCTAAACCTCAAGATGCACGCCCTCGAAGCCCTCCTCAGTATGGAGAACATCGATGTCTGTGCTGTGACTGAAACCTGGTTCAAGGCTCCTGACAGCACCCCCAGCACTATCAGGTTATACCATATCATGCGTTCCGGCCCCAAAATCCGGACCCGAACCACAAAAGGAGGGAGTATCCATATTCATAAGGATACCCACCTCCAGGTTAGTGGCAATGCCGAAGCATCGGAGACCATCCAGGTGCAATTAACCATAGGTAAAACTGCCCTACAGTTTGTAGCATGCTACAGACCACCCTCTCAAACTCAGGAAACCCACACAGCCTTCCTGAAGACACTGGAGAGTGAATGTCTCTCCAAACACCATCATATTGGGTGACTTCAACTACCCAAACATAGACTGGGAACATTACTCAAGCCCCAACACCCTAGCCCAAAGGTTCCTGGAGTTCATAAACTCAAATGCTATGGAACAACTAGTCACCATTCCCACAAGAGGAGAAAATATACTAGACCTGATCATCACAAACATGGGGACAAAATGCTCCACACGGAGTATATCCCTCATTGGTGAGATCAGACCATAAATTAATCTCACTGGAGATCCACATCCCGCTAACCCCAGCAAAAAGACCACAGTGAAGAACTTCAAAAGCAAACTTCACACTTCTTAAGACTGGAGTGGTATCCTTCAAGGCCCCGAGCCAGTGGAAACCACAACCCACGCTGCTGCTGAAACCCACTTACAAATGCCTTCTGAGCACCTCCAGGAATGTATGGATCAAGCAATCCCTAATAAAATCAAGACCCTTTCCACCAAAGGCAGGCGCTGGTCTGGTGGACCCCAGCCATAAACAAACTCTACAACAAGAGGAGCTACTACATGACAGAGCAAAATCCCTAAAGGAAGGCATCTCTGATCAATACTAGCAAAAACTACGATCACTCATAAAATCATCCAAGGCCAACTTTGAGAGAAAAATCGCTAAAGACACAAAGACAATCATAAGGCCTTCTTTAGCTATATTAGAAACCTGGGTAGAAACTCCCAGATATATAAATTAGTCCAAAATGATACAAAAATCACTGAACCCACAGACATTGCCAACATACTGGCAGACAGGTTCAGTGCAAATTTCTCCCCTCCTCCCCCAAAGGAATATCTATCCCACCAGAGTCTAACCTCCCAAACATCTCAGATGCCCAGGTGAGAGCTGCTCTCTCTAAAGCAAAAACACAGCATCAATGGGACCAGGCGGTGTCCCGGCTGTGTGCTACCGAACTCAATGAGGAACTAAGCCCACATAAGGCTGCTGTTTAATCTTAGCCTTACAGGATCATTGCCCAAAGAATGGCGTGCGGCAACTGTGGTCCCACTCCACAAAGGCGGTGCTTCTCGGACCCTGGAAATTACCGCCCCATAAGCTTGATGAGCCTTGTCTGCAAAGCTATGGAGAGGATCATAATGGAACTCATAAATAAAGACATTGGGGACCTACAGACACTGGATCCTACAATTTGGCTTTGTCAAGGAGCAGATCCTGCCTCTTGAACTGGTCGACTTTTGAAACAGTCACTAAAGCCATTGATGAGGGTAAGGCAGTTCACACAGCCTACCTGGGCGTAGCAAAAGCGTTCGACACAATACCCACTCGGGCATCATAGAAAAGCTCACCAGCTTAGATGTAAGCCCATATGTCACAAGATGGGTTTGCAAACTGGCTCAAGGACAGAACCCACAGGGTTAGAGTTGCTGGTGCCATGTCAGACTCTAAGCCGGTCCTGACGGTGTCCCACAGGGCTCAGTCTTAGGCCCCCACTTGTTCGGCATTTATTTTTCTGAAGTGCAGGCAAACATAGGGGGATTGTGGCTGACAAAATTTGCAAATGACTGCAAACTGGGCACCATAATTGACACTCCATCAGACACAGACATCCTCCAGAGAGGTCTCATAGAAATGGATAACTGGTGCCAGAGCCATGGCCTTAAGCTAAATGCCAAAAAATGTATAGTCATACCCTTTGGGAAAAACAAGGTAACCCTAATTACCACATAGGTGGTAATCCATTAAGCTTTCTGGAAGAAGTTATCAGGGACCTGGGGACCCTGTTGACAGTAACCTCTCTTTGACACTCACATTGCCAAAGTGGTTAGGAAGACCTTCATTGCCCACCTGATCATGAAGGGATTCACATCAGATCAGGAGGTCATTGTACCCCTTTACTCTTCACTTATCAGACCAATGATTGAGTACAACGCCCCATTCGGAATGTACCTTACCCGACACCTGCAGCAGTTGGAAAGACCCCAAAAGTTCCTCACCAAAAGGATAAAGGGGCTCAAACATATGTCATACGCTGCCCGACTGAAGAAACTCCAGCTCTATTCAGTCGCATACCGTCTGCTCAGAGGTGATCTGTGCCTGACATACAAGACAATGTCCAACCCAGAATTAATGGACATGCTCCACCTCAAAAAATCCAAATCCACCAGAGCCACGAGAGCAAGAGACTTAAACCTCAACACGGATATAAATAGGACGTGCTGGAGGGACAGATTCATCACCCAGAGACTCCCTACACTATGGAACTGAATCCCAGTCCATGTGAGGCAGAGCCCCTCACTGACTCTGTTCAAGAAATCTTGGCGAGTGGATGGGAGATCGTAGGGTTTACCGGAATCATCTCTGTGTCACTGCTGGACAGAGGCACAGCAAACTAATGGGTATAGTATTCTCATCCTAAGGGGTGGTGAAAGCCACACACACACTCTGGCTAGGCTTATAAATGCCCTAGGGCAGATAGCCGAGTATGAACCTATGAACCTATGAACATCAAAACTCTTTTATACAGGCTCTCTCCTTTATTTGACATTACACTGCATACAGTAGACCTATTCAGGACATGTTATACCTTTATTGATAGGTTACAAGACTGTTTTGCAGTCTCACCCACTTTTTATTTATGTCAGTGCATGCAGAGATAGTATTCCAGACATGTTTTTGCTTTATTCATGGGCTACTGCTCTCTATTCTTGGCTATCTGACTTATGATATGTAACAGTACATGCAGAGGATTTATTCAGGGAATTAATGTTTTATGCTTCACAGCTACTGCCACTTCCTTCATCCACTTCCTATGGGACTGCACAACTGTGGGTTGACAGCACCTAATACAACAGTACTATTTTTTATTGAAAGTGTACAGCAATATTTCAAAGTAAGTGACACAGACCCACTCCAAGTTTTATACCTTTATTAATTACATTGAACACTCTTTTCTACAGGCTCTCTCCTTTACTTGTTATTACTGTGCATATGGAAGACATATTCAGGACATATTGTACATTTCTTGATAGGTTACAACACTCTTGTTCATGCCTGCTCACTTATATATTATCACAGTACATGCAGGGATAGTATTCCAGAATTATTTTGCCTTGATTGGTGGGTTAGTGCACTCTATTTCTGGCTCACTGACGTTTGTTATATAACAGTACATGCAGAGGATTTAATCAGGACATTGTATTGCTGTATTATTGGGCTGAAACACTTTTGTCATGCTCACTCACATATATCATGTAACAATACATGCAGAATATTTACTAAACTGCCTGGTAGTGCAGCCTTAGCAGCCTATCTGCATAAGCCTGCTGATTCATAGCATGAGCACCTGCAGCTGTGGAGTAAATAAATGGATATTGAGACATATCTATCCATTATTTAGACTATATTAGTTTGTCTTACATACTGCATTCCATGGCTACCTACTTAGTAGTGGGGCATCATGCATTTGACGGGCCTCCTGGATCCACTGGTTCAAAAGGTCCTGCTTCTGCCTCTTCAGGTATGCATGTTAGTGACAGACCTGATCACCAGTCCGAGGGACGCCTGTGGCACTGGTGAGTTCATGAGCCAACCGGTTCCAAGCCTCTGCCTTATACTCCATTCCTTGGAACTGGCCCTGCAGGAGTCGAGTCTCATGCCTATGGACTAGGTGCCAAACCATATATCTTGACTCCTCGATGCCCCAGCGTTGCACTTGAAAGCATGTACCCTTTCCAGCACCAGATATTCTAACTGCAGATGGGAGCTTAAATATGCCGCATTTCCCGCACTTTTCTGTGATTGGCCATTTTTGAATATTCTTGGCTGACTGCAGACCTGCTTAGCAATGGTTAATCAAACATTTATTACTATATATATGTTAACAGTGGATGTTTATCCTAAGCTGTCATGGCTTAGTGGTTCAGTACTTTGATTATGGTGCAGAGTGTCCTGGGTTCAAACCTTATCATTGCTTTTTATTTTACTACTGTCCAGACAGGTTAGGGGGCATGGCTGTGTTTAAGCAACTTTGCTCTATGTTACCCGACGGTGTGCTGGTTGGCGTGGCGTGCACCTCCATGCAAACCGATTGCGCTGGGCAAAGTGCTATTTAGCTATGGGCAACTACATTGTGCTGGGTAAAGCACGAGTTAGCTATGGGCAACTATATTGCACTGGGTTAAGTGTTGCTTAATTGCAGCCAAGTATATGTCAGGTTCCTTTATAAATATATATTTTGTTCACTGATACATAAGCCATTTGAATGCTTTTTAGTAAAAGTTTCATCATATAGGTCCGGAATTATTTCATATACTAATTTGGAACAGAAAATAGGAAGGGGAGTGGTGGGACTCGAACCATGAATGCCTCCTCTTTGTGCGAATGCTCTGCCACTATGCTATTACTATTTGGTATAATTTGCATAAACATTCCTTAGTATGCTCTTCCATGTCGAGATTGCTAACTGCAGCTAAGCAACGGGCACATATGCGCACACGCGCGCAAATACAGGCAGCTATATTGGGAATTAGAAGAAAAAATTAATAGTTTTTACTTTTTATAACTGTATTGAGGTTTACAGTGTCAGGGAGTGTGGTGTTGGGTACATGGACATTTGAGCGGACTCGCTCTTGTGTGTTGACATTTTGTTTTTTTAACACACTTGCAGGGGCGTAGACCTTTCCATGGCTTGGCAGTCAGACATGCCCCCTGCTTGCCTGCATGGTCCGTGTTGGACTTGGGTTTGAGTCAGCGTGCCCTCATGAATATTCATGGCACACTGACATCATACCGTTCAACTGCAGCCTCCGAGTAAGACTTATTTAGTCTTACACGGAGGATTCGTGAATCCGGGGGTAAGTCTTTGACTACTGGGACAACTATAAGGAGTGTGTTGTCAATATGATAGTTATTGTGGTGGATGACTTCCCAAAGGATACCATTATGCATTTCTTGGCATTTAGTTTTAGTCCAGGGCTCTGACACCAGTCATTTGTCTGTGTCAGCTCTTTCTTAAGAATATTAGTGTCAGTGAAGGATTCAATGAGAGTTCCTAATTTGCAATCATCCGCAAATTTAGTCAGCCAGAGACCAGTGACATTGCCCTTGACTTCACATAAGTAAATGACAAAAAGGAGTGGGCCAAGGATCAGTCCTCGAGGGTCTCCATTTGTGACTGGCCTCTTTGTAGATCTGAACTCCCCAGTTCTAACTTCATGGGCCCTGTCTGTGAGCCAGTTGTCTATCCACTGGGTGACATAAGGGTTTGTATCTAACCTGTTGAGGTTGTCAACAATGCCTGAGTGGGGCATTATGTCAAATTCCTTGGCCAGGTCATGGTAGGCAGTGTGAACCATTTTGCCCTCGTCCATTGCTTTGGTGACCTTCTCAAAGAACTCCACCAGGTTGAGAAGACATGACTTGCCTTTGATGAAACCAAACTCAGTTGTGTCCCAGTGTCTGGAGGTTTGCTATATCATTAGAGTTGCCAGCTCTACATGTCAAAAATTCTGGACATGTACATAAACAGAGCCAGATCAAAGTCTAATGGGACCTTAGGCAGAGTAATAGATTGCCACCCTCAATAAAGCAGCCCCTCCTGCAGCAAACCCCCTCCAGCAGTGTTCCATTACTTGGCTATTTCTCCCCAGTTAACATAAACACTGTTCAAACTTGTCAGTGTGCATGCTCTTTTATTTACTTCTACAGTGATTGCAGATATTGAAATAAAACAGCACAAACACTAATAGCCATTTGGCAAACAAACAATACAGTCACACAATGAAAACAGACTGAGCATGAGCAGTAAACTTCTCTGCCCTTGAAACTCACATTCAAAGAAAATGCAGCTGGCCAATGGAGGAGTAAGTTTACCTTTGGGGTGTTTTCAAATCATAGGTTCCTTATACGCATTTTTAGGGCCATACATACATGTATGTGTTTTTTATTCGCCTTCCTGATTGTATTAAATTATTTCCCTTGTATAATTCAGCACCACTTGTAAGAATCTGTTTTAAATTTGTAGTTTTCAACATTCTTTCAATAAGTAATGAAAGAAAATGTATGAATGAACCAGTATGACAAAACTACCCATTTCAGAAAATTTCAACCATAAAAGCCCACTCAGACATCTGCCAATACAATCCACCAATATCAGTCAATAAGCACAACCTATGCAGAAGTAAAAGTCATCCAAATAATTCCACAATAAAGAGATCTGTAACTAATGAAGAAGCTGCTACTAGCAAACAACTTTACTTTTCAGTGTTTCATCTACAAATTCAGTGCCTGCTGCCCTTAAAGCATGAATTGTCCATATTACATTTAAAAAAATGGTTGTTTCTTTTGGCTTTTCCCGGTTAGGGGTTGCCACAGTGGAACTCCGGTCCGCTAATGATTGGCAGTAGATTTTTACGTACCGAGTTGCCATCTCTGACGCACAACCTTCAACTAAGGTACGCCCATTCACGCATGTCTCCACACAGAAGACGCTTTAGCTGAGAATCGAACAGGACAACGTCATACTGTGAGGCGACAACGCAACTGCAGCACCACCAAATATTGCCATAGGAAATGACTGACAAACTTAACAAATTCATAGTTACTAGGCATCTCATACAAAGGACGACACACTCAGGACTGCAGAACTCCTATCTTCCCTTACATGCACCAAATAATCAGCAATCAAAAGAGCACTGCAATACCAGAATTCCATCTACATGGTGTGGGATTAGAATCTACAACTTTCTGCACCAAAGGCAATTATACTGCTAACATTGCTTTCAAATTATGCAGTGCAAACAGTGAGTACCATTTGCTAGATAAAACAGTTGCACATTGAAAACAGACTTAGCATGAGCAACAGTAAACTTCTCTTCCCTCGAAACTCATGATTCCATGAAAATGCACTGCACTGTGTTGCATACACAGCAACACCACACACCTTCTCTGTCATACAGCGGCACATACACATCTTCTCTCTCATACAGCAACACACACATACGCACTTTCTCTTACATACAGAAATGGAACAGCTAGTTTAAATTACATATGCTCACATTCACATACACATACATCGTACTTTATTACCCGTGACTTTCTCTCTCATATAGAAACAAACAGAACTCCTAGTTAAAATTATATTTAAACATGTATTACATACACACACACACACACACACACACACACACACACACACATCAATAATATCATTAGAATAACACACACACACACACACACTCCCTCTCTCTCTCACTTGCCTTCTGTTCTGTCTTACCGGAGGAGCTAGTTTAAATTCATGGTGGCGTGTGTGCATACGATGCATGGTCCTTCTTAAAGTAGAAGACACTGTCATCGAGGTGTTAAGAAGGTTTTTTATTTTCAATTAATGCCCTGTAGATAATTGATTTAAAAAAGCTAACATTAAATCCTTGTGAAGCAGTTCATGGCATAATTTTCTGTTAACAGCATTCTGCATATTACTCAACATTTAAAAAAAATATCAAGGATGTGGCACCTGTTTCCCAGTTTAAATAGAAAGGATATTTCCTTGAACAACTATCAGTTGTTTGGGGCCAAATGTTTAGAATACTCATATATGTGGATGTGACTGTGTCAGTTAATGCATTAGTGGAAAAAAGTGAATTTGCATTCACTCTGTGTGGAGAACAAAACTGCTAAGAAACGTCACATTTCTAGATATATATATATATATATATATATATATATATATACATATATATATATATATATATATATATTCCTGTAACAGTACAGCAATTGAGAAGGATTTATATAGACTAGAGGCTGAAATTGAAGGCTCATAATAAAACTAGGACTTGTCCAGATTAAACTGCAGATAATAAATTGTGCAGATGTCAGTTCAAAGATAGTATCAAAGGTGCATTACTATGGCACTCTT
>NC_056741.1:1251873351-1251885851 GCF_019279795.1 Protopterus annectens | reverse complement strand
CTGCCTGACTGGAGGTAATGTGAATTAGCTGTCCCTTGTTGTGGTGACAAGCCTTCGCCCACCATCGAAACTCCTGTTGCAGGCAGGGAAAGAAAGTAATCATTGTTTCCAGGCTGTGGCAACACTGAGTCCAAACACTTTTTAGGTACCATTGAATTTTCCTCATATACAGTCTTGCATATGGAATTAGTAGGATGCAGGATGCCATGAAGCCCAAAGGTTGCAGAATTTTTCTTCCAGATAACTGAGGCTTTGTTGCCAACATTTTGTAAAAGGTAGTCAGTTGCCTTTGTTTGCCTGGCGTAAGATAAGCCATCTGGGCAGTTGTTTTTAAGCTTGCACCCAGAAATATTACCTCTTGAGAGGGTACTAGTTTTGATGTCTTTTAGTTGACTGTGAACCCTAAGCATGTAAGAAATCTTTTCACAAACGCCAGATGCTGTAGAAGAATGTCCTTTGTTCTCTGCTTGAATTAGACAGTCGTGCAAGTAAGGATATATTTGTATTCCTCTGTCTGCAGAATACAATTACGGGTGCCAGGCACTTTGTAAAGACCCTGGGGGCAGTAGATAAGCCAAAGAGCAGTGCAGAGAATTGGTAATGCATTGAACCAGCCTTGAATCTGAGGTATCTTCTGCATGATTGTCTGATTGGGACAAGCAGGTATGCCTCTTCTAGGTGTAAAGTCACGAGCCAAGCATTCTTGCCCAGCATGGGCAGAAGTTGCTGCAAAGTCAACATTTTGAATTTTGGTATATCCAGGAATGTGTTCAGAATAGTTAAGTCCAGTATTGGTCTCCAGGTCTGGTCCTTTCTGGGTACCAACAGTAGTTTTGAGTTAAGTCCTTGTCCCTGCTCTTGCTGTGGTACTTGTTGAATGGCCCCCATGTCCATGAGGGATGAGACTTGTTTTGCGCCTCTGCCCATTGATTTTTTTGGCAGATCTGGCAAGCCGTTTGCCTTTGGCAGGGTATGGAAATGGAACTTGTAGCCTTGTGACACTATATTTAGAACGCACTTGTCCTGGGTTATAATGTGCCAATTTTGAGAAAAAAGTGCTAAATTTTCCCCCTAAGAGCGCTGCCAGGAATAAGAGCTTGGTGTAGGTAGGTGGAAGTCATTGGGTCTGTTTCCTGTATGGTTGTGATTTGTCTTCTCCAACTTTGGAGGTAGAAGCACCCCATTCCTTTGACCTGTATGAACCTTGTGCCTGGGATCTGCCTCTAGGGTGTCTGGATCTGCCCCTTTGAGATCTGACATAGGAAAGGACCAATTCTTTTGTAGGCCAGTGTCTACTAAGCCAAGGTGGCTGTACTTCTAAAAAATCTTTGACAGTTTGCATAGATTTAGCTTTGTCCTCCATTTTCTTTAACACCTCTTCTGCCTTAACACCAAAGTATAGGTTCATAGGTTTATACTAGGCTATCTGCCCTAAGGCATTTATAAGCCTAGCCCAAAGTTTTGTGGCTTACGCCACCCCTTATATGAAAAAATACTGTGCCCATTAGTTTGTTGTGCCTCTGTCCAGCAGTGACACAGAGATGATTCCCCTGTAAACCTGATCTCCCATCCACAGGTCAAGATTTCTCTTGAACAGAGCCAGCGAGGTGCTCTGCCTCACATGGACCGGGATTTTATTCCACAACATAGGGAGCCTCTGAGTGATAAATCTATCCCTCCAGTACGTCCTATTTATCATGCTGTAAAGGTGCATCTAATAATTTAACTTTGACATGATCAGGCAAATTTTGTTCCTTTAACCAAGCATGCCTCCCAATTACAGAACCTGTAACTGCGGCCCTGCAGGAGGCCTCCAAAGAATAAAAACCACACTGCAAAGTATGCTTTCCAACTTGTTCAACTGCATGCAATAAATCCTGCATTTCCTTGTTTTCTGCACAATCAGAGTTTAACAACATTTTCTGTTTAAGCAATGCCATGACATGTTGCTGATATTTAAGCATATGAAACTGACAGTTTAAGGCCCTTATAGCCAAGGTAGCAGATGTGTAAACCTTTTTTCCCCATCTATCCAGTGCCCTAGAATCTCTGTCAGAGGGGGTAGGGTTTTTTTGCAGCGGAAAGGTGACTCCTTTGGGATTCTGCAAAATAGTTTCTGGGTCTGCAGCAGGGTTTTTAAAAAGGTATTTATGACATTCAGGGACTCTAATATCTGTCAGGCTTAACAGGAGTTAGAGTTAAGGAGTCAGGGGTAAGACTAGACTCCGAAAACACATCTACAATGTCTAACACATATGGGAAGGCTAGAGGCCAGTGTTGAAGTAGTAAAAGGAAATCCCGGAGCCTCTTTTTAGATTCTGAAAAATCTTAGCTTTCCCAGTGGAAATGTTCCCTCGTGGTATGCAAGGTTTCCCCAAAAGAATAGTCTTCTGGAGGAGAAGCTGAAGGTATACATTCTTCAGCATCAGAATCCTCATGGGGGGGGGGGGGGGGGCTCATGATCAGAAAAAATAGAAACCTGTTGTGAAGATTCATAGTCAGTCTCTTGCCTAGGTCTTTTATTAGGCGGGGGATGGGAAACCCTGATGAAGGTAATAAAGTCTTCGGCCGTTTTGAGCATCTGTTTTTTGGGCATAGAGGCCTGTCCACATGGCTCTTGAGTTTGCTTCTTTGCTTTAGAAGGTGCTTTAGTCTTTGCCTTTGAAGCTGAAGCTGGTTTAATGTAAAGATGTTTAGGTACGAATACACCCTCAGAAGCCGGTACCTACTCAGTGGCTCCGGACCCATCTCCGGGATTAGTGCCAGAGGCTCCAATACCTTGAGTATCCAGTGGCATGGCCGACTCCACGTGGAAGTCGGTAGCGGCCTGCGACTCTAAAGTAGCGGGTGTCAGGGGATACGAAAGCACCTCACTGACAGCCGTTGACTGGCTTAGGAGAAGCTTCATTGTTTGTTTTGGGGCTCGGTTGTTTTTCTCTATCCTTTTCCTTCCTTTTTTTGTAAACTCCGGTAGTTGGATGGCTATCCAATGACATTTCTGGATAATTAAACTGGCTACCAAAATACTTCAAAGCAAAATGATACAGACGCTTAATAGTGTATTGGTTAAATCTAGCAAAAAACAGACAACCAGAAAAGTTGTGATCAGGGCCTAGGCAAGGAATACAGTAAGAATGAAAATCCTTATGAGGTATTTGCTTTCCACAAGTAATGCAATTAACTTTTTCTGACATCGGTCTGGAGCAAGAAAAAAGTTTACCCAACAGGGTACTTAGCTTTATTGAAGACTTCGGCTCTGAAACTCAAATACGAATATTTCAGGAGTCTGCAGAAAGGCACTTACAAACTGCTTCTACTTCAGGCACCACGCGGCAAGAAAGACTGAAGAAAATGGTGTCTGCTGCTTTTTTTATACCCCTGACTACCTGATGTCAGGGAAGGGGCGACAGCAGCCGACGCAGGACCCAAGACTTTGGAATTCAGGCTGAGGGCAACCAGCCAGCAGGATTACCCAAATGTAATGACTGCAAATGTGAAACACAAAGAACATCCCTGTAGTACCAGTCTGGTTTGCTAGGGGCTGGAGGCAAGGAATCAGGGGCCATACTGGATTCTGAAAATACAACAATATCTAGTAGAGGAGGTAAAGCCAAAGGCCTAAGAAAAATTCTGACTTTCCCAGTGGAAATGCTCCCTTAAGGCAAGTAAAGTCTCCCCAAAAGAGAAATCTTCAGGCGGAGAAGCAGAGGGAATGAAATCCTCTCCATCAGAGTCCTCATAAGTAGGTATGGACAAATCCAAATCTTTACAAGAGTCAGAAGAAAAGTACAGTTTTGTACCTACCATAAATGTAGATGTTCGAGTGCTAATACAGCTGCAGTGATAACAGATGGGTTTTCCTGCCATCAGGCGGGTCCTCTGTCGGCCGAATTACAAAGTCTAGGTCCGGCGTCGGATGTCATCGCTTCTTCCCAGACGTCAGTGCGACAGGGGGTATAAAAGAACCAGCCGACGCCATTTTCTTCAGTTTTTTTTGCCCCAGTTGTCAGGTGCCCCCAGAAGGAAGGCAATACATAAATTTAAGTAATAATGTAATGCAATATAATCAAAAAACAGTAGTTGCAAGCAAATACACCATAAAAGAATACCCCAATCAGGTTGTATGAGGAGGTGTTATTCATTAGGCCTGTCCCAAGAGGGGAAGGAGGGAGGGAAACCTGGACTGCAGCTGTATTAGCACTCAAACATCTACATTTATGGTAGGTACAAAACTGTACTATGTTCATCGTGCATATAGCTGCAGTCATAACAGATGGGTAGAATCCCAAAGCTAAAAAAGGGGTGGCAGGCACTAAGTGGAACTAGGAGGAGCCAGGATGCCCTGCAAGACCGCAGCAGCAAAGCCTGCTCTAAATTTGGAGTATAATGGTAGGTGATAGTGCTTGGAGAAAGTATGTACAGAACTCCAAGTGGCTGCTTCCAAAATATCTTTGGTAGGAACCCCCTGAGGAAAGCTGCAGAGGTAGCTGTGGCCCTTGTGGAGTCAGATCTGATGCCTGCAGGTACAGTTTTACCATGAAGAGAGTAACAAAAGCGTATGCAGTGGGTTATCCATTTTGAGATTGTCTGTTTGGAAATAGGCTTCCCTTTAGCACCTGTAGCATAGGACACAGAGTTGCTCTGATTTTCTGAAAGGCTTTGTTCTGTCCAAATAATAACGTAGCTGTCTGTAAAAGTCCAAGGAATGTAGTAGTCTCTCCCCTTTGTTTTGAGGATTAGGGTAAAAGGTAGGTAAGTGGACAGCCTGATTCAAGGCTACCCTGGATACTACCTTTGGCATAAAGGAAGGATCGGTTCGTAAGGAAACTGTCCTGATGAAAAATGATGAAAGGCTGCACAGCCATGAGGGCTTGTAGATTCTGAAACCCAGCGAGCTGAGTTGATAGCCAGAAGGAAGGCTATTTTAAAGGACAAGTATCGCAGTTCTGTTGAAGCAGCTGGCTCAAAAGGAGGCAAGGTCAGTTTTTCTAGAATGAAATTGAGGTCCCAAGCAGGTACTGGTTGCTTGCTTGGAGGTTTTATATTCTTAGCCCCTCTGAGGAACTGTCTTAAGAGGGGGTGAGAATAAAGGAGGATCAATGTTGTATTCTGCAGAAATGGCTGAGGCATGGATTTTGATGGAGGAGAATGAAAGTCCACTGCTTAGCATCTCAGCTAGGTACCGTAATATTTGAGGTAAATTCAGTATTCCAGGATTTTGACCCTTTATCTGATTCTAGGCACAAAACAGTTTCCATTTTGCGGAGTAAGCTTTTCTAGTAGAAGACCTTCTGGCCTACAAAATGATATCCTGCATCTCCTTGGAGAGTAGGGTCTGTTGTGAACTTAAGGAATCTTCCATGCGGCTAGACCGAGTGTTTTCAGCTGACTGTGAAGAGTTTTGAAGTTGTGCTGAGTCAGTAGAAGAGGCAATAGAGGCAGGATACATGGTGGGGAATGTGTCAGGCTCCTCAGGAGTGGATACCAGTGTTGTCTTGGCCAGTTTGGAGCTATGAGAATCATTTTTGGTCTGTCTGCTCTGGCTTTTAATAGAACATTGGGCAGCAGAGGAAGAGGTGGAAAGGCATAAACTGTCATTGTTATCCAATTGAAAGAGAGTGCGTCCACTTTCCAGACCTGTGGATGAAAGGTCCTTGAACAGAATTTTATCAATTGATTTCTGTGGGTGGCAAAGAGATCTATGTCTGGCCTTCCCCATGTTTGAATTGTCTTTGTAAAAACTTGAGGATGCAGCTTCCAAGAGCAAGAAGACGACTTCGGTTCTGAAACTCGAAAGCGAAAAAGTACAGTTTTGTACCTACCATAAATGTAGATGTCCGAGAGGTATGCATCTGCAGTCCTAACATATGGGTTGTCCTGCCTCAGGCAGCCCTTCGGTCGGCCGGATTCCAAAGTCTGGGTCTGGCCTCGGCTGATGTCGCACTTCACCCGACATCATAGCTGCTGTGTATTGGGTATAAAGGCATCAGCCGACGCCATTTTCCTCTGTTTCTTGCCCCAGATGCCAGGTGCCCTCTAGGAAGGCTAAATTTGGATAAATGCAAATGATTCCAAACAGTAGAGAGCAAACAATATAAGAATGTATATACATATATACAAACAAATACACCATAATAGATTCCCCCAGCTAGCTACAAGATGGGTAAATACCCTAGGAGTACCACAGAGGGGAAGGAGGGTGGGTAATCCTGACTGCAGATGCATACCTCTGACATCTACATTTATGGTAGATACAAAACTGTACTATGTCCTTCAAGGATGCATCTGCAGTCCTAACATATGGGTAGAATACCATAGCCAAACTGGGGGAGGAGGCACTAAGATAATGATGGTGTAGTTAAGATCCCTTGCAAAACAGCAGTTGCAAAACCTGCTCGGGATCTGGAGTATAAAGGAAGATTATAATGCTTGGCAAATATATGCACGGAGCTCCAAGTAGCAGCTTCTAAAATGTCTTTGGTAGCCACTCCCCATAGGAAAGCTGTAGTAGTGGCTGTAGCCCTTGTGGAGTGAGGTCTGATGTTTTCTGGAGTTGTCTTTCCATGAAAAGAGTAGCAAAATCTAATGCAATTTCCTATCCATTTTGAGATTGTCTGTTTTGAAATTGCTTTTCCTTCCATTCCTGTTGCATATGCTACCAGAAGCTGGTCAGTTTTTCAGTTGGTCTTAGTTCTGTCCAGATAGTAGCGTAATTGCCTGTGCACATCCAAGGTATGTAGTAGTCTTTCCCCCCTGTTCTGTGGGTTGGGGAAGAATGTTGGTAAGTGAATTGCTTGGTTCAATGATACTCTGGAGATCACTTTTGGCATAAAAGTAGGGTTAGTTCTCAAGGACACTCTATCCTGATGGAAGATAAGGAAGGGCTGTACTGCCATTAATGCATGTAATTCAGAAACCCTTCTTGCTGAAGTGATTTCAAGCAGGAAAGCAGTTTTCCAAGATGAGAACTGTAATTCTGCTGTTGCTGCTGGTTCAAAAGGGGGAAGTGTTAACTTTTCCAGCACAAAGTTAAGGTCCCATGTAGGCAAAGGTGGCTTCCTTGGAGGCTTTACATTTTTAATTCCTCTCAGAAACTGTCTGAGTAGAAGATGAGAGAAGACTGGATGATCCATGTTGTATTCTGCTGAAATTGCTGATGCATGAATCTTAGTGGAGGAGTAAGACAGGCCATTGTGGAAAAGTTCTGCTAAGTATTCCAGGATGTTAGCTATGCTTGCTAATGATACATTTTCTCCTTTTGCTGCACACCAAATGAGATATCTTTTCCATTTGGCTGAATAAGTCTTCCTTGTGGAGGGTCTGCGAACCTCCAGGATAATGTCTTTAACCCTCTGAGATAAATCTGGGTTATTTTGTTTTATGTAATATTCCAAGCAGCCAGCTGTAGTGTTTTCAAGTTTGGATGTAGGATCTTGTAGTTCTGTGTTAGAAGTAAAGGACAGAGGTAGAGGCCATGCGTGTGTCCGAGACATACTCCTCAGTAGCGGGTACCAATGCTGCCTCGGCCAGTCTGGAGCTATCAAGATTATCCTTGGGTGATCCTCTTTGATCTTCAGTAGGACTTTGTGCATCAAAGGAAGAGGTGGGAATGCATATGCTGTCAGGTTTTCCCAACTGAAGGATAGGGAGTCCACCTTCCAAGCAAGTGGGTGGTATGTCCTTGTGCAGAATTTCCTCAATTGGTGGTTGTGTGGGGATGCGAACAGGTCTATTTCTGGTAGTCCCCATTTCTTTGTAATGGTTTTGAAGATGTCTGGATGCAGCATCCATTCGTGGGAATCCGTGGTAGTTCTGCTTAAGGTGTCTGCTAGTGAATTTTCTTTTCCTGGCACAAATTTGGCCTGGAGTTGAATGTTAAGATTCAGGGCCACGTTCCACAGGTCCATTGCCATCCGGCAAAGAGGGTATGAGTGTGTACCTCCCTGTTTGTTGTTATACCACATGACTGGGGTGTTGTCCGTCCTTATCAGCAAGTGACCCTGTTGAAGAAAAGGTCTGAATGTCTGGATTGCATGCTTCACTGCCAGCATCTCCTTTTGATTTATGTGTAGATTCAGCTGGTCTTGTGTCCATAGGCCTTGTATACACTTGTCCACCATGTGCGCCCCCCAGCCTAGGTCTGAGGCATCTGTGGTGATGGTCTGGCTTGGATGTGGTTTGTGGAAAGGCAGTCCTCTAACTGACAGGCCTGAGCCCACCACAGGAATTCTTGCTTCAAGCATGGAATTATTGGAATCTGGGCTTCTAGACTGTGCTTGTGTTGAGACCATACATTCCTTAGGTAGCATTGCAACTTTCTCATATGCAGCCTGGCATGCGGAATCAATATTATGCAGGATGCCATGTAACTCAGGGCTTGCAGGACTTTCCTTGCTGTGAGCTGGGTCTGTGTTGTTAATGCCATGAAATAGTGTGGTAGTTGCTTTTGTTTTTCTTCTGTGAGAAATGCCATCTGATTTGATGTGTCCAGTTCTGCACCCAAGAATGTTATCCTTTGGGATGGTACCAGCCTTGACTTTTTCATGTTGACTGTGTATCCCAGGGCTTGCAGCAGTTGTATAACCTTTTCAAAATTTTTTGTTAATTTGGTCTTGTTGTCCGCTTGTATTAGGCAGTCGTCCAGGTATGGATAAATCTGAATTCCCTGAAGCCTGCAATGAGCAATTACTGATGCCAGGCATTTCGTGAATACTCTGGGCGCAGTAGATAAGCCAAAGGGCAATGCTGAGAATTGATAATGCTCTGATCCTGCAAGAAATCTGAGGTATCTTCTGCAATCTGGTCGTATAGGGACGTGCAGGTATGCCTCCTTGAGATCTAGAGTCACCAGCCAAGACTCCTTGCCCAGCATGGGAAGAAGTTGCCATAGGGTCAGCATTTTGAATTTTGGAACAATGAGATATGTGTTCAGAGCGGACAGGTCGAGAATAGGCCTCCATTGATTTTCTTTCCTTGGTACCAGGAAAAGTCTGGAGTAAAATCCTTGTCCTTGTTCCATAGGCGGTACCTTTTCTATAGCTCTCATCCTTAGTAGGTGGTTGATTTGTCTTAGAGCGTTTGTTTTTTGGTTTGGTGGTAGGTTTGGCATTCCTCTCTGTTTTGGTAGAGTGTGGAAGTGAAACCTGTAGCCTTTGTCTGTCTGTAAAATCCATTTGTCTCCTGTAATGTAATGCCAGTTTACGGAAAATAAGGCTAGCTTTCCGCCCAAGGGTGCTTCCAGTTGTTCCCTGGTAGGCGGTATCAGAGCCAAGTCATTGTGTCTGTCCTGTGGAAGTGGTTGTAGCTTAATCTGTGGCAGTACTTCTCTGGTTGTTAGGCTGCCACTGACGTCCCCTGTAGGCACCTCTGGATTGACCTCTGCCTCTTGGGCTACTTCTATTTCTGCCTCTGTGCTCTGGAGGTGTCTGGAAAGGACCAATTCTTCGAAGGCCAATTTCTACTAAACCTCGGAGGTTGGACCTGTAAGAAATCCTTGACTGTTTGGACAGATTTTGCTTTTTCTTCCACCTTCTTTAGCACTTGCTGTGCAGGGGAGCCAAACAAACTGTTTCTCCATAGGATTATCTAGGAGCTTTGACTTAACATGGTCTGGTAAGGCTTGCTCTTTTAACCAGGCATGCCTTCTAATCACTGTTCCAGTCATAGCTGATCTAAAGGAAGCCTCCAGAGCATCATAGCCACATTTTAAGGAATGGTTACTGACCTGCTGAGTGTTATGTACCAAATCCTGAAGGGACTTACAGTCTATAGGTTCAGGAGAGGACAGTTTTTTATTTAGCTGGTCTAACAAAAATTCCTGATATTGAATCATGTGAAATTGACAGTTTAAGGCCCTGGCCGAAAGAGTAGCAGAAGTATAAACTTTTTTACCCCATCTCTCTAATGCTCTAGATTCTCTTTCAGAGGGGAGGGGGTTTTTGGCAGAGGCAGCTGCTACAGCTTTGGGGCCCTGTGAAATGGTTTCAGGATCTGCAATAGGAGCCTTATACAAGTGGAAGTGTGTGTCCGGGACCCTGTAATATCTGTCGGGCTTGGCAGGGGCCAGAGGGAGTGAGTCAGGGGCAGTACAGGCATCATTATATGCATCATCAACCACTGTTAGTACTGGAGGAATGGCTAAAGGCCTATGCTGTGGTAAATGTAAAAAGGTCCTTAGCCTTTTCCTTGAACCTGAAAAATCCTGGCCCTGCCATTGAAAATGCTCTCTCATAGCATGTAAGGTTTCCCCAAAAAAAAATTCTTCAGGAGGAGAGGCAGAAGGAATGGAGTCTTCTGCATCGGAATCCTCATAAGGAGAATATGGGCCTTCTGGAGGGTCTGAATTTTCCAAGTCATCCGAGGAATAGTCTGCAGAAACAGGATCCGGGGGCTCAGCTCTAGGCCTCTTCTCTGGAGGAGGTTGAGAGGCCCTGTCTGGGTGTGGTTGGGATCCCCTGATCAAAGAAATGAGATCCTCAGCCAGGCTGAGCATTTGGGAACTAGAGGTAGGCCTGTGTAAAGGGGTTTTAGCAGGCAAGGCCTTAGAAGATTTAGCTGCTTTAGCCCTAGAAAAAGCCTTGATAGACATAGATGCAGGGGGCCTAGCAGCTCCACGTGCAGGAGTAGATATGTCTAGAGGAATAGTATCTGATAAGTCCTGGGTGCCTGCTACAGCAGTGGAAATTTCAGTAGCAGATTCAGCCATGCTCTGTGAGGCCTCAGCTAACTGAGGCATGCTTTCGGCCGAAGGAAGAACAGAGGACTCTGTTTCAGCCGAAACAGAGACACTCGCGGTTGTCTTAATCGTGGTTTTAGCCGAAACCGCGGACCGCGAGTGTCGGTCCTTTTCCTTATGCTTTTTCGCTAATTGTGAAGTCGGAGTCTCCGACAGCATTTTGTAAGCAAAAGCGGGACCAAAAAACTCCTCTGCAAACTCCGACCGACGTCTAAGTGTTCGTCGGTTGAAGGAAGCACAGGCTAGACAAGCTGAAATGTCGTGGTCTGGGCCTAAGGAAGGCAGTAAGAGTGGAAATCCTTATGAGGTATTTGTTTCCCACAAGTTAAACAATTATTTACTTTTTCTGACATCGGCTGAGGCAAGAAAGAGTCCCCAACGGGGTACTTAGCTTTTTAGAAGTCTTCGGTAGTAGAAATCTCTGGATCTGACCGACCGGCACTTGCGAACAGCTTCTGCTTCGGGCACCACGCGGCAAGAAAGACTGAGGAAAATGGTGTCGGCTGATGCCTTTATACCCAATACACAGCAGCTATGACGACCGGTGAAGTGCGACATCAGCCGAGGCCAGACCCAGACTTTGGAATCCGGCCGACCGAAGGGCTGCCTGAGGCAGGACAACCCATATGTTAGGGCTGCAGATGCATCCTTGAAGGACATTTTGAGGAGTCTGCCGACCGGCACTTGCAAACTGCTTCTGCTTCAGGGACCTCACAGCAAGAAAGACTGCTGTAATGGTTTCGGCTGCATGCTTTATACCCCTGGTGACCTGACGTCCTGGAAGAAAGGACAGCAACTAACGCAGGACCCAAGACTTTGTTAATCAGGCCAACTGAGAGCAACCTGCCAGCAGATTACCCAAATGTAATGACAGCAACAGTGAAACACGAAGAACATGCAATTGATTCCCCTGCATCAGAATCGTCATAAGCGGAGAGGGGTTGAATGTCTTCACATCCTGAAATCTCAGTCAATGGACTCTTGTTCAGATAAAACTACTGGGGGCAAGTCCCTTTCTTTTGGTAGGGGTAGCCTGGCTTACTCAAACATAAGGTCTTACTACATTTTAAGCATTTGAGTTGGAGGCATGGAAGCAGGTAGGTAGTAGTTTTTTTAGGCATAGTTCGCACCCCGGGCCTTATAAACTTGGTAGTTTTAGAAAGAACTGAAGATGCGGAAGAAGTCTGTTTGTGTAGAGTATCGGTAGTGCAAAGAACTTCCCCGGAAGCCTGTGCCTGCTCAGCGGCTCCAGACCCATCTAAGGTTGAGACATCTGCAGGATCCTTAATCGAAAAAAAAGAGTATCGTGGTATAACGGACTCCGAATGGGTCTCTGTAGTGGCCTGCGAATCCACAGAAGCGGGAAGAGGGCTGTGAAAGCTCCTCACTTAAGACTGGAGAACTGACTACTAGCTTAACGGAAGCGTTGTCGGCAGTTTTGGACCTGTACGGTCTTCTCTCTCTATCCTTATGATTTTTTTCAGAAGAATGGTAGTCAAAAGGCTTACCAAAGCCATATAGGAATAAGAGGGCAGAGAAAATATTTAGCTACAATAAGGGCCAGATGACATAGTTCTTACAAGCTAAAGCACAAAAAAAGCAACAGAATTGGGTAAAGGGAATAAGGGAAAAAACCGTTTTGCTTTTAAGGTAAATTGAACTTTTTCTTGGGGGAGGAAAAAATCCAGGGCTTGGTTTAGAAAACCCAATTTTTAAAAAAAACTGGGGGCGGCCAACCCTTTAATTTTTTGCCCCCCCAAAAAAT